>NW_027362761.1:536633589-536636089 GCF_046119375.1 Phyllobates terribilis | reverse complement strand
CGCCTTGGAAGAGCGGACGCCATTATGGGCGTGCCAGAGGGTGGCAAGAGGCCACCTCCCATCGTGGGCCAGGACCGAAAATGGCGCCAAAAGTGGAAACCGCCCCCACCAACAGAGACTGTGATGCTAGAGGTGTCTGTCAGCGTGAAAGAACTGCCCCTGGAGCTGACAATCACCAAGTGGCCCCGGGACCGCCCTCGAAGTGGGAGGACTGAGAAGGAGAGAGCAAAGATGGGTGTCGCCTGGGGCAGTCTGGAGAGAGCGCACCCGGAGACAAGACGTCTGGAGGAGAGTCCAGAGAGAGCCTACCCGGAGATGGAGGGAGAGCCAGGCAGCACCGACCCAGCGGTCAGGAGCCTGATGCGGGCCGCCACTCCAGGCAGCACCGACCCAGTGGTCAGGAGCCTGTTGCCGGTCGCCACTCCAGAAGGCCTGCTGGAGACAACGAGAGGAGAGCAGAGCAGCACCGACCCGTTGGTCAGGAGCCTGCTAGAAACAACGACCCCACTAGGCTTAGTGGAGGTCCTGGCACAGCTCCCCCGAGATCGGGAGTGTGCACAGACTGCGCTGGAGGGCCTCGCACGAAGGATGGCCCGGGTACAGCGAGAGACGTTGGCGGAGTGGAGCCGAGAGATGGCCCAGCAGACCGAGACTCGTCAGCGGAGCACGCCACCCGAGACGAGGAGACAGACCGCCTCTGAGGATGGCGCAGGAGGACTGAAGGCCGGAGACAGCGCCGAGAAGGGAGCCGAACGAATGGAGGCAGGTAAAGGGGACGTCACTACCCCGAGCCGGGAAACCGCGTGCCTGCCCCAGCTCCCCGTCGCAGAGCCCGAAGTACCCCCTGCCGTGCCCGTAACCGCAACGTCACCGCCACAGACTAGGCCTAAACCGGAAGCCGCAGCCGCGACCCCTGTGACGTCACACGCCTCGACCCCAAGCGTGACCAAGCAGGAAGTACCACCAGCCTGGTCGCAGGGCCTAGTACCCCCGGGCGCCGCAATACCAACAGCGCCCCCTACCTCCGCGGAGCCACCGGCCTGGTCGCAGGGCCAAGTAGCCCAGGGCGCCGCCGTCCTTACGGTGCCCTTCACTTTCCAGGTGCCCCAGGCCTGGCCGCAAGGCCTGGGCAACCCGGGCGCCACCACCACCGCGCCCATAAAACCAAGAGTGCCGCATCTGGGAGAAGATCTGTTCGCCCAACATACGTGCCCGGATGGGCAGCCCTTTATATGGCCACCGGAGTTTCACCATCCCCGACTCCGGAAAGAGAGACCCCTAGACGAACCCCTGATCCCGGCTCCAAAGCCCATAAAGAGGATCTCGCCCCCGCTAGAAGAGACCCAGTTTGAGTGGGACCCCACCGGAGAAGACCTCATGGGGTTCACTCAGGAGACCCGGGCGGCTGCAGCGGAGCGTGCAGAGTGCTGCCGGCAGCAGCTCGAGGTCTTTGAGAGGGAGCGGAGAGAGAGGCGGGTCCGGGAACAACAAGCCCAAATAAAGAGCGCGGAGCAGAAGAGCCGGGCCAGGAGGAGTCCCCGTGCAGCTCATGGTCCCCCTTCCACCGGGACTGTGATCAAGTTCAATATGCAGCACGGGTGGGGCTTCATCCGAGATCACCGCACCCCAGGCGACGTCTTTGTGACAAGAAGAGACGTTGAGTCCCACCTACCGGAGGGACACAGAGGTCGTGACCTTTATTTAGGGGACGAGGTCACCTTCACTCGGCACAAGTGTGCCAAAGGACCCTACGCCCTCCATGTGCATCGCCTGACGGAGGAGGAGCTGCGGTGTGAGGAGGAGCAAGAGGACCCGGACGGGTCTGAATCTGAAACTGAAACCAATCACAAAGAAAGAGCAGGAGGACGCCGTCGTTGAGTACGGTAGTATAGAGACTGTATATAGTTGCCCGTCGGGGCACAGTGAACCGTTGCTGCTAATATAGTCCCCGTTGGGACCAGAGAACTGAACTGTTACCCGTATTTCCCTAATCCCTCTGACCGAGGACTGAGAGCGGTCATCCCTTTCCTAAATACCTGGCCGAGGACTGAGAGCGGCCATATCCCCTTGTATATAGTTGCGCTTCTTAAAGCACCCCCTACCGGTTTTTATAGGAAAACCATTTTTCTAGAGAAACTGTTGCACTTTTCCCGGGCACACGTTGCACAGTGTCCGGAGGAGGAGCTAGAAGCAAGAGAAGTCTACGAGAATGTTATTTATGAAAAAAAAAAAAGTTTTATTGCTGATATATATGTTTTATATGTGTTTATTATGTTGTTTATGCAAAAATTGTATGTTTTGGATGTTTATATCTTACAGCCCGAGGACGTGCTGTGATTTACCAGGGGGGAATGTAGCACCCTGAGGATTCGGCTGCTACAGGGGTATTGCACCTCAACCCAGAGGTGTGATATTCCACTCCCGGGTAAGGATGGAGTGTGGAACTGAGCTCAGAAAGCTGCATGCACTACACACATCCCATTTCCGAGGAGCAGACCAA